>NC_054836.1:53678813-53701313 GCF_018345385.1 Vulpes lagopus | reverse complement strand
TTACAGACAAAAGCAATTATTCTGACTGAAAAAAAATCTACCAATTGAATTCTACAAGCACTTCGACTAAATATTTCATTGAACTAGCTAGTAGTTTGAGTAAAATGACTGATAAACCAACTCGTTATTATGGTATCACAGACATGTCCAGAATTTTAAACACTTATTAAATCTAATGTTAATATTCCCAAAGTACCCTCTAAAATATACAAATGAAATCTTCTAATAAGATTACTTGTGAAAGTTCATACTCATTTAATGACTTTTATTAAAAATGACGTTTTGATTTAATAATCATTATAAGTTGAATTTATAATTTTAAATTTTCCAGGTTCAATCTGGGATTCAGAACATTTTAGTAAATGCTAACCTCTAAAGTACTGGAAATAATTAGAATAAACTCCTAAGGTTAATATATAATAGCACCTTTTTCCAATTAGGTCTCATAAATGACCTATGAATATTCAAAACTTTCAAGCTTAAATCGCTGAATATTTCTAAACAGTTACTTAGTAGTTGGCAAGATACACACAGATATCTGGCACTGTTCTATGGGATTATCCTCAAGTCGATTAATATTATTTTGGGCATCCTGTATTTTAGTTACAGATGTGACCTCTTATGGTTAGTGTGCCTTAAGGATCAAGGCTTTGAGAGGAGCTAAGTGGTCTCCCTACTCTGACTCTGTTCCCTAATTCCCTGCGCCACGCTCACTGGCTTCTCAGTTGCAGTGTTGCCATCTCATGAGAATCCAATTCCTTTGGGTTTACTTTTTGGGGTTGGATTTTAATGGAATAAAGAAACTGTGCGAAAGTCTTGAGTCCTGGATAAAGAGCAACAGCAAACAAGAGGTATTTTTAAGACACAAACACACACATGGAGGTAATTTTTGAAAAAGGATAGCAACAAAAGTATGTTCTGTGGAATTTTTTGAAGAATTTTAATATGCAAGGAGTATTTATTTCATTATGTCACTGCCTTGTACACAAATCTGTGTGACCTGAGACAGAGGATGAGACAAAATTAAGCCAAAAGCTCTGTCATTCTCAATAGGTAGGACTCAACGGACCTATGAGCAACAGCATTTCTGAATAATAACCTCTATTCCAGACGCCAGATATCATCCTTAAAACATCAGGCTTTCTTCCTACTCCAAGTCACTTTACATGCTTATTGGTGCAGGTGCCGTCCTCAAACCTCTCTGTGTACACAGAACCTGAACTTCCACCCGGCTCTGTGTTTTACCCACGCACAACCTGTCTACTGTGCAAGGACCACCTTTTATATACTTCTAAAGACTTTGCTTGACCTGTCCAGTTTGCACTGCTCTCCCACTTTGCCCGTCCTAAACATCTTTTTTTGGTTAATCCTTCTGGTGCTCAAAACTACAAAATCTTTGAATCCTAGGATTATATCTATTTATGAGAGACACAGAGAGAGAGGCAGAGACATAGGCAAAGGGGGAAGCAGGCTCCATGTGGGGAGCCCGATGTGGGACTCGATCCCAGGACCCTGGGATCACGTCCTGGGCTGAAGGCAGGCACTCAACTGCTGAGCCACCCGGGCGTCCCAATCCTAGGACTATATCAAACGTTAATTTTATTAAACGCTCCTATTGCCCAGATTAGGAAAGAAGTCACTTTCCAAGTGTTTTAAGTACAGGTAGAGCCACGATGAGTACACATGCTGGCTTCTGGAATGCTTCTTGGAACCTTGTTATTCCGGCTATCCCAGGTTGCCTTAATCAGGTGCACTATGGTTCCTTTGAGCGGTGGCTGCACCTAGTCTTACCAACGAGGCTCTGACCGCAGATCAGCAGAGCTATACATAGAGCAAGCACCTAGTAAAGACGTGTTGATCGAATAAATGATGTGCCATCGAGTCACCAAGAGTTTCACTTGCACTAATTCTAAAAGAGAACATTTTGGGATGCCTGGCTGGTTCAGTCCATGGAGCATGCAACTCTCGATCTCAGGGTCATGAGGTCAAGCCCCACATTGAGTGTGGAGCCTACTAAAAGAGAGAGAGAATTTCTTTCTGAAATTAAGTATTCTTGGAATCTTTTCCATCCAGAATTTGTTCATCAACAAGGTATGAGACCTGGGAAAGATGTGAATAAAATTTTCCCTTAAGGTTACTGTATTAGGCTGCTAACTTACTAAAAAAAAACTAAAGCCAAAGCCAATAATTATTAATACTCAATTTTTAAAATATTGATTGCTACCAATGTAATACCTAAGAAAGAAAGAAAAAGCAACAAGGGAGGTTGAGTATCTCTGAGAATAAAATTGCTTGAAAGTTATAGGATCTCCATAAATGGATGAAGTCCTTTTCAGTAAAAATAACAATTCTATCATGATTATCCCTATTCATAGGAAGTGTCTCATTTTTCGATCTCAAAGCGCTCCATGCTAACACTTGTTTTGTAATATGGCAATTGAAGGGAGATCGAACACAAGGAAACCATGTGCCTTCGGTGGATTGCAGGACAAATGGGACATTAGTCTTTCCTGTGGCCATTAGCAATATCTTTCCCTTCTTGCACCCATTATAGATATGAGGCTCATTTAATTTCTTTCTATAAAAAAAAAGTGGGTATTTCTGTAATGTTCATTTCCTTAAGGTACCTGATGTGGTAACATCACTAAAGATAATTAATTCTTCTAGGGAAAATGTTCCCCTCCACCAGAGGAACATTTCTGACAATTTGGATAAAATAAAGTATCCTTTTTAAATAAAAACCCTCTCTGTTCAGCGCTCACCAATTCTTCCTTCTGTATCCCCTTCTCCAATGAAGTTATTTTACTGTTTTTAATTACCAGGGTGTATTAATATAACAAAATTATGTATTTAGTAGTTTGATTAACTTATACATAGAGTATAACGTAATACTAAATAGGCACCTCATTTACAACCTTTGGTCATGCAGTAGTGGCTAAGTGGTTAATAATATAGTGGGCTTTGAGGATCAAATATTTGGGGTTTGAATCCTAGCTCCCTTACTTCCTAGCTACGTTGACCTTAGGGAAGTTACTTAACGTCTCTGTACCTCCTTTCCTTTATCATAAAGGAGGAATAGGAAAGTATTTTATATAATTGATATGAGGATGAATACTCTGGTTTCTCTTCAGATCGTATAAATCTTTCGCCTTTTACTAAAGATATGAGGATGAAATGATTTTTTAAATATGTAAACCTGTTGGAACAGTGCCTGAGTCATAAGTGGTCAATAAATGTTAGATACTGTCATGATATAATTACAACCTTAAATACTTTTTGGGAGAAGATATAGTATAGATACATGAATTATTTTTTGAGCACTATATGAGCTTAAAGCTTAATTAGCTCTAAAAATATTTTAGTCCTTCTCCCAAAGTGAGATTTTTATTACTGTATCAGAAACGTCATAAAAGAATGATATATGTGCCCCACATATCAGATGCCAGCATTAAGGTTATTAAAGTAATCCTAATAACAGCTGCCCTTCCTTAAAAGTACATTTAAGGTAATAAAATCCAGGGAACAAAATACCACCACAAATTCCTATAATTATTACCAAGAATTATTTACTAATAATTTCCTGAACACTAAACCACTAAGCCAGAACCTCTCAGATGTTACATCTCAGATGATTTTTATTTTTATTTTTTTTTGTATTTTTTAAAGATTTTATTTATTTATTTGAGAGAGAAAGAGAGCACACAGCCAGGTGAGGAGCAGAGGGAGAGGGACAGTCTCCACGCTGAGTGCAGAGCCTGATACAGGGCTCAGTAGCCTGACGCTGAGATCACGATCTGAGCTGAAATCAAGAGTCCAATGCTTAATTGACTAGACCACCCAGGCACCCCAAATCTCGGATCATTTTTAGATCAACAGACAAAAGCCAATTTCAAAGTAGAAGGGCCGTCATTGAAAAGCTCTATACACAGAGCTCCTACACGCATTCTCCTCTGTCATCCACCTCAGGCCTCATCATTATTTTGTCAGTGAAATCATTAACATGCATGCATTGAATGGTCCAGACCTGCATCACATTTGCTGTGCACATTAGGGCTTAGGAAGTCTGATAATACATGTTGAGCTGGAGGAACCTTAAATAAATTAACTCAAAGTTGACTAAAAAGTGGAACTTTTCAGAGATACAGCAATATATGTAGATCTGTTAGGAAAAAAAATTTTCTGCCAAAAATTCCTTCATGATTAAGCCATCATGTCTGTAATGATGTAAAGAGCCTCAATCTTGCTTTGACAGGGAGAGCCAATAATGTAACTATTATATCTTAATGCCAATAATTAACTTAGCAAAAGTTTATTGAATACCTTCTATAGGTAAGGCATTGTGGGGGCATTAAATATCTATGAAAGAACTTAAAGTCAGATGTGGAAGAAATATGTACTCAAATAACTACAAGATGGCCCATCATAAGTGTACTAAGAGAAGGAACAATGAAGTGAGATGGGAGGACTTAATAGCTGGGAGAGATTATTTGCCTCGAAGAAGAATCCCAAAGCAAGTATACTCTTAATGGAATTATTTTAAGGTAATAAAGTAAGAGAAAGTTCAGATGGACCAAAGAGAGAAATCTTTGACTATCTTGGTGATAACTCTTCCTGGGTTTGAAGGTGGTTTGGATATTCGTCATGCCATTCCCGCCCCAACTGATTTGAAATTTATGCACTGCTTCCTCCAGTGATGACTTGAGGTGTCTTACAGATTAAACTGCCCATCTTAATAGAGTCCTTAGTAATAAGTAAAGGAGAAGCTACTTCAAAGAAAATCAGTTGTTTCCAGGAATAAAAAAGATGATATACATTTGGAACATAAAAGATTTAGCTTTATGTTTTTAAACTTAAGGACATAAAGAAAGAAAAGCAAAATTAGTGGAGTCACTGATTTGTTATTGTCTTACTCATGAGATCTTGAATAAAGGATAGCAAAGAGACTTATTTTTAACGTATCTTTAAGGATGGAGTCTACAAAGTCTGGATTGGATGGTTTTCTAGCCATTCATTTATTTATTGGGCACCTAACAGAAGGTAAACTGTAACGGTCCTTAACCTGATAAGTATGTTGCATTTCTTTAAGTGGATTTGGAAGCAAGTTCATCTTTCATTTTAAAGCAAATGATCTACTTGGTAAATAGAGGATGGATATTCTTTCTTTCCTTTTTTTTTTTTTTAAAGAGTTTATTTATTCATGAGAGACACAGAGAGAGGGGCAGAGACACAGGCAGAGGGAGAAGCAGGCTCCCTGCAGGGAGCCCGATGTGGGACTCGATCCCGGGACCCCAGGATCACGCCCTGGGCTGAAGGCAGGTGCTCAAACGCTGAGCCACCTGGGCGTTCCAATAGTGGATATTCTTTCAAACTAGAATGTACAAATTCATTGTGAATGGTTTAAAAACTCTTCTTTCCACAAAATAGAAGATCTCTAATTCAGCTACTCTACATCTGCCACTTCCTATTTACTACAGAAAAAGCAGTGACTTCCATTTCTTGCTTAAAGAAGGCATACCCACTTCCTAATTTAGTGTAATTTACACTTGGGAGAATTAGAATGCTATTTGGAAATTCTTTAGATAATCGGAGGGAAAGTATTTAGCGGTGGAGAGATGGAAAGTCTGTTGTTACTCCCTGAACAGAGAGTTACAAAGCCAGTAAATGAAATGGAAGAACTTCTACAAGGATAAAAGTTACTTCCTGTTATAAGTGAAAAGAAATCAGTTCAATAGACGTGATGTGCCCACCACTGGGCTAGGGGCTGATGTGGACGATGGAGTTTCCAGTGTCACAGAGGAAGCAGGACATATACACAAGTAACGCTGATCCCAGGCAGAATATGATATCACAGTTGACAAAGTGTTAGGAAAGAGAGGAGGTAAAATCCCAGCAATGCGATCAGTGAGTGCTTTATGAAGGAGGCAGGTGTCACTTCAGGTAGGCTTTGAAATATGTGAAAATGTTCATAATGCAGAGACAAGGCAAAGAGCCTTCTGAGTGGAAATGGGGAAAATGGATAATCTTAAATGTGTTGTGGGAACCCTGAGAGTGTGCAGAGGCCATGGAGAAAGGAGGGTTGGTAATAAAGAAATATGTTAGAAAGCAGAACAAGGTCAGATGGTGAAGGGCCCTTGAGTTGCATTTTATGGAGTTTAAAATTTATTCTCTGCCAGCTGAAGGGCTATTGATGGTTTCTGAGCTCGGCAGTGAAAAGACAGAAGAGTTTTTGGAGGACTAACTTGCAAAGCCTAGACTTTGTGTAGGACACTGGACGTAGGGTCACCAGTTAGGAGGTCACTAAACCAGTGTAATAAGATAATGATGGTGAGGAGTAAAGTGGAGGGGTTAGAAACAGTGGAGGGTAAGTAAAGAATTTAGGTTGTAGGCCATGAAGTAAAAAGACCTTGTATCCATTGCTCCTAAATCCAAATACATATGTGAAATGGTTCCCTCATAAACTCTACCATGGAGCTGGAAGGTTGTAAATCTATGTCAAAAATTCTAAAAGTTAAAAGAGATGATGACTTGATGTAACTCACATGCAATTCTGATGAATCTTTGTCATTTTAATTGCCCAAAGAGGAGGAGAAGTTGATCTCAGAAAACTTGGATATTAGAAAGACCGGAAGATATTGAAAATGAAACCTTATCATCCTCTTTGTGATTGAGATGCCGGTAGCAGCAGTGACCACAAAAACTCATAAAGGCTGTTGATATTTCGCACTTAGAAATCTGGTTTATTTTTAATCTTTAGTCTGTGTTTTTATGTCATTTTAAAGGCTTCATCAAAATAAAAGCCTTCTGCACAGCGAAGGAAACAATAAAACTAAGAACAACCTATGGAATGGGAGAAGATATTTGCAAATGACAAATCTGATAAAGGGTTAGTATCCAACATCTATAAAGGACTTATCAGATTCAACACCCCCAAAATGAATATTACAATTAAAAATGAGCAGAAGGCATGAATAGACATTTTTCCAAAGATGACATCCAGATGGCCAACAGGCACAAGAAAAGATGTTCAATATCACTCATCATCAAAAAAATACAACTCAAAACTACAATGAGATATAACCTCACACCTTTCAGAATGGCTAAAATCAACAACACAAGAAAACTGGCATTGCTGAGGTTGTGGAGAAAAGGGGACCCCTCTTACACTGTTGGTGGGAATGCAAACTGGGACAGCCACTCTGGAAAACAGTATGGGGGTTCCTCAAAAACTTAAAAATAGAACTATCCTAAGATCCAGCGATTGCACTACTAGGTATTTACCCCAAAAATACAAAAATACTAATTCAAAGGGATACACACGCCCTGACATTTATAGCAGCCTTATGTACAACAGCCAAATTATAGAAACAGCCTAAGTGTTGATCAACTGAGGAATGATACACAACACGTACAATGTAATACTACTCTCATGTAAGAAAGAATGAAATCTTGCCATTTGCAATGACATGGATAAAACTAGAGAGTATGAAACTAAACGAAGTCAGTCAGTCAGAGAAAGACAAATACCATATGATTTCACTCATATAGAATTAAAAAAACAAAACAAATGAGCATGGGGAAACACAGAGAGAGAGAGAGACACAGAGAGAGAGAGAGATTGGTGGGCAGATGGGTTAAGCAGGTGATGGGGATTAAGGCGAGCACTTGTGATGAGCACCAGGTGTTTTATGGAAGTGCTGAATCACTAAATTTTACAACTGAAACTAATATCATACTGTTTGCTAATTAACTGGAATTTAAATAAAAACTTAAAAGGAAAAAAAGTATTTTAAAACTGAATATCCAAGGAAAAGGACATAAAGTGTGACTACCTTCTCGAGTCCAAAAAATCTAGTTATCTCCAGAGATGAGTAACAAAAAAGAAGAGAGGTAAGTAAGCCTTTTTAAAAGTAGGTAACACATATCTGTGAGGGGCTTACTAAGAATCTCCAAATGGTGAATTTTAAAAATGTCCCTACCTTACCATCAACTCAGATACTGATGAACTCTAAGAGAGGGCTCCCAAGCCCTGTCATCCCGCAGGTACACCTCTCTGGGCAGGCTGCCCATAGCAAGGCAGAGGAATTCTCACTTGTTCTCTGAACCAGACCCATGCTTTGTATCTTAGTCACCTCTGCTCATAATCCTTAAATCCTTTCCACCTGTCCTTTCTTTCGTCATCTCTGCTTAATATTACACTGAAAAATTTGATTACTATTTTTGCAAGCCAAACATGTCAAATAGCAATAATTTCATAAAGTTCACCCTACAAATCTACTTCATGTTAAGCCTAACCCCAAGCTACAACCCTCACAAAGCCTTTTCTGATTCTCTGTGTGGCTACACGTTAAGTCTTTAAATTTACAGTTTGGTTGTAAGGCCCTTTATTCCTTTACTTGGTCTTTCTCACTATCTATGTGCACATCCATCCCACTATTAGAGTTTTACATCTTTGTGGATTTAGACCCTCTGCCCACTTTCAGCACAGTGTGATGCACCCAATAGTTGCTCATTAAATGTTTATTCAATTCGAATGAATGCAACTCACCGCTGTTCTATTCAACCAGCCAAGCCTCTAGTAGAAGGAAATGCCAAGTAGTAATTGATTTTTATGCTCTAGTTCAATCTTTTGGTTTTGCCGCCCACACTCAGTAAAGGGTATACACCAAAAACACAAACAGAGGACTAACCACATTGACAGACTGATTCATAGCCTAAAGAAATGTGTCGCTCCTTTAGTTGTGAAATTTGTAAGGACCCAAGGCACCAATGAAAGGCAGAAGAAATGTTAATGTTTGCCTATACCCTAAAGCAAAGAGTCAAATTATAATGGGGAAGTTTATCTTTTTAGATTGTGGTCACACAGTATATTCCCTAGAGGAATGTAAATTGTCTTCATTTGCTCCTTTCTCAAGACCAAGTAAAAGGTCCGATGAAGTGTTTCTGGTTTTTGTTTTCTTTTTAGAATAAGGAAGTGAACAAAGTTCTCTTACACTGAGACATTCAAAATGTATTTAAGTAAATGGATGTTAGACTACAGAATCAACAGTGTGTCCTTATTTAGATATTATCAGATGTAATAATTAAAATATTTATATAGTGTCATTATTTATGAGAAACTCAGTGGCATAATGTAAATTTGATCGAGCCTTTCAGAAATTCAATATTTACTAACACCATGAAGCTAATGATAAAATCTTAAATCTTAAATGCTACAGATGTCAACAAAGCTGTGAAAAAAAAATCTACAATTAATGGCTCATGTCTACAAGACAGGCAATATCGGGAAATGTAAAGTTAATTTTATCAAACATTTACAAGTCAAAACTAAACGTAAGAATAGATTAAAGTTGTTTTTTGTGTTTTACTCATTATAGAAGATCCCCTTTTATCTCTTCTTTGGGTAATCCCAGTTATTTCAGAAAAACTGTAATATATTTTATAAAGCATACCTCCAAAAAGAGTAATAAACATTTTTTACAAAGAGGTATAATACATCTTATAAAACCCCTCTAAGAATATTTTCAATCTTTCCCCCTGCCTAGCACACCTATCAGTAACTATGGGTCATTACTACAAAAAATGTTACTCCCAGGGTAATAGTCAAAAACCTATCCTCAGATATTAAGGCCCTAATGCTTCAATTTTACTATGGAAATTGATTTTATTTGGCCCAATATAGCAATCACTATCTAGTGAAATAAACTTATATATTCAGTTACTTTGAGAAAGATACCACACATACTGAAATATGTGTAGTCCTTTTTTTTTTTTTTAAGATTTTATTTATTTATTCATAGAGACAGAGAGAGAGAGAGAGAGGGGCAGAGACACAGGCAGAGGGAGAAGCAGGCTCCATGCTTGGAGCCTAACGTGGGACTTGATCCTGGGTCTCCAGGATCACGCCCTGGGCTGAAGGTGGCGCTAAACCGCTGTGCCACTGGGGCTGCCCCAGAAATATGTGTAGTCCTTAAACCATGTTTTACTTCTACTTAGTTTAGTTTGGATATCTTTAACTTACATGGGATACATTGGCTAACTCCAACAGAAAATATTTATAGTCATACAAATAAATCCTTTATCTCTTATCATCATGTCCTAATTGTTGATTAATGACATTAAGAAATATCAGAGCACACAGATTATTGCTATAGGCTAATGCTGTCTATTGATTTGTATAGGTTTTGACTGTTTCACAAAACAACATCAATATTTTTCGAATTAAAAGGTAGTATCTGGATAAGATGGAATTTCCTTGTAGCTATCTACTGTCTATTCAGTTCTTGGCACAGAACTGTTGCATGAATAATGATAACCACTAGTATGTAAGCATTATAAAAAGTCAAAGTATATGATTAGCATTTTATCAATTTTATGTGTGTTTGAATAAAATTTGATTCAATTAGTTTGTATTTGCTAATGGCACAGCCCTCATGCTTACTACATAAATATCCTTGTTTTGTAGATGTAAAATGAATTCTAAAACATAAACACTGAATCCTTTATTAAGATGGAAAGATGTAGTTTCATGAGACCTGATTTTTGGTTTTGTTTGTTATTTTTGAGTAGCTAACTCACTATTAACTGATATCTTAGTAAATACAATCACATCAAAAAATAATTTTTAAAAAGTCAGGATCTTTTTTCCCCCAAAGAAGAAGTTTTACAGGAAAACTGGTGAAATAATTGATGTTCATTTAGAAAGCATATGAAAAATGGAGATTAGGGAAATCCAATTTTACTCATTTCCTTCTAGTACATATACAAGGAAATGATATAATTATATTTGGAATTTAAGGGTAGATTTATAAAAATTACAAGTTTAGTTATATCCATTTGTATAAAGTCATGTTAAAATGACAAAACAATGTTTCTTAAACACTTGTGATATTTGGGGTAGGAAGTATTTTAGTTTAACATATCAAAGAAATAAGCTAATAAAACTAAAATTATAAAAGGAAAAGTTTGTTTTTAAAAGAGAATATTTTCTTAGTACTTTTTCAAGTGAGAGATGATCTTAGGCTAATGTGAGTAATTAAATCACAAAGTTACTTACTTGTCATTAAGAAATTATTTATTTAATTTTACTTAAGATTTTATCCTTTTGAAATGATAATGCCACTCCTTCCACTAAAATAGTGATTTTATATTTTAAATTAAGCACACATTAGAGAAATATTTAATTCTCTTATTTACAAAAGTCAGTAAGAAGTCCATATAATTAAAGCTACTTACTATTCATGGTAAATTCACTGTTAACTAATTAAATCATAAAACAGATCTTTACTACTATGGCTCAATTTTTCTCCAGTTTATTATTTTCCAAGATTTTCTCTTTTGTAAATTAAAATAACATTTATCAGAAAGATTTTACTGTTGACTGAATTATCTTTATTTTGATTTGAACAAGTCTACACATAGCTGCCATTAGAACGGTACTCAGAACCACTACTCCAGAACTACCCAATTTCAACAGATAAAAATTCTGCTTATCTCTTGATGAAAAGAAAAATATTCCTCCTTCCAGAAATGTATAACCCTTAAGAGGGATAGAAAAATTGGAATGAGCAAATGATTCCTCATTCCACATGTACCTTGTATTATTTATTTTACTCGGAACATAATTAGAAAAATGCCCTGCTCAATTTCCTATACTTTTTTTCCTTGGCTAAAGATAAACAGACAAATAGATTTTAATTTTTCATCTTAAGGTTGGAATACAACTTTAATCCTAGTATCTTTAATAAATCTTATATCTCCCCTAATCTGTCACCTAAAAAAACCACAGCCATTTAGTCTTTGATTGCAAAGGAATATCATTTCCAGATGATTATAATAAAAGTTTCTCTTCTAAGATACATTGCCAGTCTTAAGGATGCAGTTTATAATTCTATCCTACATCCCAATGGGTCTGACCCCGAGATGGAGTTCCAAAGTTCTATTTAAAGTCAATAGAAGTTCTAAGAAATATAACAAAAAGGTGGATTAAGGTTAATAAAACATAATTTTATAAATTGCATGCATATATATGTATATCAAAATTTCTCTAAGATTTCCTGCCCTTACCTTCAGCAGTATATTGAAATTTATTCAAATTTATGCAACATTGTTTAAAGAAACTGGATTTTACATGATTTGAAGGCTCACTCCCAAATGATTTCAGATAGTTTTGCTGCAGTGCTCTTAAAAAAACATAACAACAAAATTCATTATGATTTATCATTCTGTTTGATTTATAAAAGTAATAGGTGTGATCCAAACAACTGCAATAAAAATGAAAATATGGATGTAATTACTTTGATCCTTGATGAGTACAAAAAGATTTTGCCCAATGTCAGAATCACACTGGTTGCCTATTGAGATATGGTTGGTAGTATTCCATTTTGTGTCTCATAAATGGAAGCTTTCAACAAACATTAGGCTACGGATCTAAAGATCCTTACATTTCTAATCTGTTGGCCAGTGAAACAAAAGACAGTCTAATTTACAGCTTGACACTCAGCCATAAGTCAGCTTTGGGCTGCTCCAGACCTCCTTTAAACCATTCATCCAAGATTTTTTTTTTCCCTTGTTTCTTGGACTAAGTTTCAGCCAAAAACGTCAGGATGGGTGTAGAGTACACAAAATGTATGTCCCTGTTCCTTTCTAATTCCTTCTTTGATAACTTGGGTTTCGGGTCCTTGAAGACCTCGCCCTCAAAGTCCTTGTAACTGGGCCCTATGGCTGTGGCTAGCCCTTCCGGATGCGGCTCACCCATTTTCCTGGACTGCTGTCTATTTCCCTTTGCTGAAAGTCCTGATGAGACACTGCCCACCCACTGCTAGCTCTTGATGAAGCTCTCTCCTGGATATCTTCGCAGAGATTGCTCTCCACCAGGATTACATATATATGGTTCATGTCATTAGGTCCCTCTAATCTGTGAGACTGGCTGCTCTGCTGAAACTATTCCTTTGCTCAAATTAAATTGTAGGATGGACGCAATGTGCAGTTTTCTCCTGAACTATGCTAAGTTATGCTCTGTTAGTTCTAAGCAAGAGATTGAAATTGGGAGTAAAACCAATATTTACCTCTTATTCTAAATCTAGTACGTTTTGTCCTTTTTTTTGACCTGCTAATTAACAAAAGGATCTTAGATTTCACGTTGTGAATGTAAATTTTTCTATAGTCAGGTAACACTGTGTGACCAATGAATACTTTTGTTCCTGACTTTTAAATGTTTTGATGATGCTACTCCATTTTTCAGCCTTCAAAGACTAAGATAATGTTGAATCAACTAAAGAACGCTCGTTTCCACTAGCTATATGAAACTCTCTGGTCATCTGTTGCTTAAACAAATTCATAAATTCTGCCCTAATGATGAAAACTGCTATGGAACGTAGAAATCCTGAGATAAAGTTTTAAACTGCATTCTGTGGTGCCAAAGTATTCAAGCATATTGTGGTACTTATGTTAATGATCAATTTTAAATTCTGTCCAAGTAGTTAAAATACATACAATTTTAACATATATGAAAATGTAATTTTTATCTTGGAGAGTAACTTCCCATTAAGTAATATTCTGAAATTATAGTTGACTTTACATAATAAATCTTTTTTAGTCGTTAAACGCCTATAGTCACCAAATATATGTCGACTCCCCAAGCCCTATGTCAAAAGCTGATGTTAAAATACCATACGGATATGTAAAAATCTTCTGTTTTCCCTGGTAGTAGAAGTAGGAAGAAATTAATGCTGAATAGCAATATTCACTTTTTAACAATTCAGTCAATGACATTTTGACCCTTAGAGAAAGGAAATTTCTAAGGCTCAACCAGTGTTAGTGCAAATGAAGATGTACCTTCTAACAAAGTATCTTCTTTAGATATGAAACAGAAGCAGTAAGCTACAATACTGTCAGCTAAAAGTTTTCTGACACACTTTGCCTAAATGGTGGGGATTCATACCATGGATGTCAGATATCATCTGTATAGTTCTATAAAAATCCTTCAAAACCCTATAGGAACCCACAAATTTCCACAATTGGCACGGTAGGGATACAACACCTTTTAGCTGAAGGCACAGTACCTCTGGGAGGATCTTTTTATTAAGAGGAACTAGAATGAGTTGTAAGTGCCACATATGGGGACCAGAATAATGTAAAAAAGAACAGCAGCCACTGAGCCACACTTGTAGCACTTAAAAAAAAAAAAAAAAAAAGATGAGATGATAAAGAGCTGGCATAATCATAAGTTCTGTACAATCACTTTGGAAAGAGATCTCAAAGCTAACTAGCAAAGTTAATGAAAAGTTCAGAGATTAAATAAAAATGGAATTAAACCAGAATGAAAATTATGAGACCCAGAAATGTTAGGACTAAAAAAATAAAATAAAATAAAGGTGACTAAAATGTTGTGAATTAGAAAATCTGCAAAACAGCTCTGTAAAGCAAGGGTAAAAAAGCTTTTATGTTTAGGGCTTCATAATGCCTCTTAATGATGCAAAATATCAGCAAACAGTGTGGGTTTAACAGGCATGAAAACAATGAAAGGCAGCACTCTACTTGCTCAAGTTGTCTGTCACTTTCAACCGCTCGCCTCGGAAACACAGAGCCACTCCAATTTTAAATGCTTTTGTCCACAGAGAGATCTAAGGTCTGTAGGGATTTTATATAAAATATCACCAACTAAAGGTGTAGGGTCTGCAAATTCTACATGTACCTACAAAGAGCAATTTAAATTTTGAGGCAGCCAAAGAGAATAGAAGGAGGAAAGGCAGTATTATATACATGAAAATCTTCATAATGCCTCAGAACAATTCACAATTTATATTAAGATTTTCAATATTATTTTACAAAATGGGAGTCTGGTGGTCCCTCTTAGCTGTCTTTGGTTGCAAAATATCATTGCCAGGACACACTGAAGTTTATTGCTGGAATGATACAACAACTGAAGTTCTCGAGAAGGGTGTTGTAACGAGGACTGGGACATGTGATGTATAGAAAGTTCTGGGGCACAGAGAATATGTGTTCAACACGTTGATCAAAAAGATTAACATGACCCCCATTGCAGTCCCGAAATAATACTATAGTACTCTTTTCATGGATGCTTCAGCTTTCGATTCTCTTACTCTATAAAGTTTTGGCTTCTTGTTGTTTTGACACAACAAATTTATTTTCTAGTCTTATATGAACCGTATTAACATTCTGATTCTATATAAAGGATCCTTAACTCTCACATTTCAAATATTTGCTTTAATAAGAGGGGGAAAATATAATAATCACCTGAAACTAATATAGAATATTAGCAAGTAGAACTTTGAAATGACAGAGGCAAAGAGGATTCAGGGATGACATGTAGGAAATGATCTGAAAACTCAACAGGAGGAGACTCTAATAATCAGAGAGGAGAATGATGTGACAATGGGAGGCTTTGTGCGTAAAGCCCTCAATACAAAACCAGTTCAGGGAGAGCACTGATTTTGATCTCCAGAAACAAAATTTGAAAATATAAAAATAGGAATCTCATTTAAACATGTTTCAAGAGCAAAAAAGGCAAATCTGAGCCAACTTATTGAGAGTGAGGAGAAACAACTGATTAGTAAAAAGAGAGAGAGAGAGAGAAACAACCAAGTTGAACTAAATATGGCAGGTAGATCATTAAACTTCTCTTTTTGCTTCAGGTTTGGAAGAAGACAGGAAATGGACGGATTATACCAGAAGTGAGTTCACCTTCCAGCTCTGCTCTCAATGTTTTCTAGTCTTTTCAGTCAAGTCTAACACATTGGAGAAGACAGTAAGTTCAAATGATTTCCACTTGAACGCAGCATCAATCCTCTGTAAGTAGGCTTTTTAAAAGGCAAATATTGATAGAAAATAGGATTCTAAATTAATTTTACTCATACTCTGCAGAACTTGGAGACGTCAATAAGTAGTGAATATTGGCACTGAGATGCATAAGGATAAAATATTCTAAAATTGTGATGATACACAGTTCAGACTTTTTTTTCTTTTTTCTTTTTTTTCTTTTTTTGAGAGAGAGAAAGGGAAAGGGGGAGGGCAGAGGGAGAGAAAGCCTGATGCAGGGCTCGATCTCACAACCCTGAGATTATGACCTGAGCTGAAATCAAGAGTCAGTCATTTAACTGGCTGAGCCACCAGTGCCCTACAGCTCAGACTCTTAAGGGAAGTACTCTTTCCATTTGTTCAGATCAAGATGGCTCTAGGACTCTTGACAGCAGTAGAAAATAGAGATTAAAAAAAAAAAATCTATTTGATTGAAAAGACTCAAAACAAGTTTAAAAAAACTTAGTATGTAGAATCTATTATCATTCAAGCGGGCTTTAACCTTTCCTACTTTTTGCTAAAACCCCTTGAACATTCGATTTGATTAATAACGCATTAATTTCAGTAATTTTTTTTTCTTTTTAAATTCACCTTCAACAAGATAAATAAAATTTAACAAGGTCTGGGAGGATAATCACACATGAGGTGAAGGGGCCTGCTACTTACTATTCAGATAAATTTGAAGAGTTATAAAATACATATAAACTAAATAATGAAAATTAAAAATAAAACTTCACAAGTGCACTCTACCAATATTTAGAAAGATCTCTTAGCTCCCACATTAAGATGAACATTATATTTAGTTATCTCTTCTTCCTAAAAATCCCTTGTTCTCCCCCTCCTTCCTTCAGAATCCTGGATTTTTCTCTTGTAGGGATTACTTCATGAAGTCAAATCATTTCAAAAAATTCATCTCCCATTTGATTCTTCATAGTCATTATCATAAGGTAACTGAATACTTACTTTGTATGCTCTAACATGTCAGAGGTTTCCTGTACTATAATACGTCTAAAACATAGTTTCTGCCCTTTAGCTGGGTCCCCATCTCTGCAAAGTGAGCCTGCAGCAGGCATGCATGCACATGTGCTCACATGCAGGCTGTGTTAGTTGCGGACAATAGTCTGTGCATTAAGCTGTCCAGAAGTGTGGAACAAAGTGTGGGTCCTGACAGCACAGTTACTCAAGAAAATAGAACCAGGCCCTTAAGGAAAAATAGAATTTAGGTGGAGAAAAGAGGATGAAAAGCCAAAAAAAGGAAAAGGCAGGCAGGCAAGTACACAGTGAAGGCAAAATGAATGCACTGGTTTGGCAAAAGCCGTCATTCAGGGCATTCTAAGAGTTAAACTTGGGAGTGGAGACAAAGTGTTAAATGTGAAGCATCAATTGTAGAAAATAGATGATAATTTGGTATCTCCTCTTCTCCTTTAACACTTTAATTTTTTTTAATTTTATTTATTTATGATAGTCAGAGAGAGAGAGAGAGAGAGAGAGGCAGAGACATAGGCAGAGAGAGAAGCAGGCTCCATGCACCGGGAGCCTGACATGGGATTCGATTCCGGGTCTACCAGGATCGCGCCCTGGGCCAAAGGCAGGCGCTAAACCGCTGTGCCACCCAGGGATCCCTCCAAGAATAATTTATAGGAAGCACTAACCCATAGCTATTCCACTCCTCTAAAGCTTCAAAACATCTTCTCTACCCATCCCAGGGATACTTCTGTTTTCTACTATGTTACCATTTGGATTTGGATTTTATCCTTTTGGAACTGAATACAAAGGGCAAACAAACAAACAAACAAACAAAGTTTGGTTTCCTGAATCTAAGGACGTTTATGTTCTTGGATTCAACAAGTAAAATGCCGAACACATCATTTCCCTCTTGAGCCATGTTCTCTCTTGCAACTTCTATTTCTCCTTGGGAGCTCCCAAAGTTGCTATGACTTTTCCTTATTTTCCTCTTTGTCTCCAGCATTCAGTGGGTTGTCTTATCTGGTCTTTTTTTCCAGAGCACTTCTTGTGGTGATTCCTTGCTCTCTGCTCCCAGTCTAGTACTTAGGTCAGGTACTACCTACCACGAGAATTAATCTTCTGTTCTCAGTATCTCCCAGCTCTGGAGTATCCTACCATCTGTGAGTTTCATCTGCACATGTCCACATCACTCTTCCTAGAGCACAGCTCTGACATTACCAGGCTTCATACTCACTCAAACACCACAGCTTGATACATAAGACACGCAGCAGTCTACTTCCACCACTTCATTTATTCTAAATTCTATTTTTTCTTTTTATATTCTGAATTCCTATCAAACCTAATGCTCAATGTCTTCTAGGCATATATCATGCATTCCTGTTCTGGGTGGGTATTATTCACCTGAATTGTTAATTATCTATAACCTCAGATAACATGTTTTTTTTTTTTTTTTTTTTACCCCTGAAAAAAATCTCTTATCCTGCTGACTTGGAGTAACCTGCTCCCTACCATAAATTTCTGACTCATATTGTTTCCTTTTGTGGATCAGCTTACTTCACGAGTTATAAGAGGAGGGTGAGAGGAAAAGGAAAGGAATGGCTAAGGAAACTAACCATATGTTTATGGTCAAGATATGCCTTAAAAATGCATTAAAATGTGAACTAAATCTTAATATTGTTTTTTTTTTTTTTTTTAGTTTCAGAGAGTAACAACGAGATATTACAAGATATAACTAGTGACTGTGTCCACAGCACTATGAGGGACACGGGGAGGAAGTGTGATCTTCCAGACACTCATTTCATTTGAAAGACTCCTATGAGGTAGGTATTATTATTATCTACCTCATTTTGAGTTGAGAACACTGAGGAGAGAAATGAATCCTGCTCAGCCAGTAAGTGCTAAGTCTGGGGTGAGAACCTCTACCACCTGTCACAAGAGCCCGTAAACCGGAAGTGGAAGGCCTTTCTGCCTCTCCCTCACTATTCCATTAGTATAACTGCTCCCCTTCAGAACAACAGGGACCAGGGCTTCATTTCAGGGCACATAAGCGTGCAATTTGAGTGTTCTCTAACAATTCCTCCACTTCTGTTTAATTTTCAAAATACTTTGAAGTGCATTTAATTACATGCATCCAAATTTGAGTGAGAGAATCCGATATTTTTCCTTTGCCTCATAATGTACATAAAATGCTTAGCATTCTTTAAGTACAAGGATATTAAAACTCTATAAAGATGAAGGTACAGAATACTGAAGTGACATGCCATCAGTAGTATTTGACGTCTAACATACAAAAAGTTAATAGCAGCAGAAACAGATTCAAAGAATGAATGACAATGTTCTGCAAGATCATTAAGATTTTGATTACAATTTATATAATTTAGGAAAAGACCCCATTTGGTCTTCTAATTTTTATCTTTTCTGGAATCTACTTCCAATAAGCCAAGGGAAGCTTTCCTTATATCCCTGTATGGAAAATACATGTAAATATTTTTCACATGCGCTAATTCATAGGGGCAGAAAACACATGATACATTGGCCATGAATATTTTAGGTTTATAAACCCATAGTGGCAGGACATCAGGCATTAAATCTTTATTTTTTACACATTATTTTACACATCCTACTCTTTTCACTGAGATATTTCACAAGTAAACGGAACTCAATTAATACTATGATGAAGAACTAAAATAGCCATTGCCAAATGAAAAAATACAGCGAACCTGGCAATGCCATCATTTAGCCCAATTATTATCTCGGGTTGTAAAAGAAAATGTTTAGCAAATGACTTGATTGAATCATCATTATTATTTTTTAAATATTCTTATCACTGGACACTTAACACTTCAGAAAACACTCCTTTACATATCCTCTCTGTATGGTACACAACCACCACTCCACACTGCATGTCAACACGGGGACTTATACCAGCAGCTTAAACACGTGCATTATGAACGGCTTTCATTTTTCTGAAATAGGTCTTTTTTAAAGGGGGGAACACAGGATCTAACTCTTGTTTGCTCTTTAAAGTTTTATTGTTTTAGCATTTTATACAGAGAGCGAGCACCAGCATACTCAGGAGAACTGCTAAAAGTAAAAGGCCTCAAGCTACCCACTGCCTGGCTGATAGGATAAAGCAGAGGTATAAAAACTTTTGTCTGATTGCTCACTTCCCTTGTTTTAGAGTACTGCTACTCTCAAGAGCATATATTCATGTTCTTTCTACTTTGAGTTTTATTACTTCTTTTGTATTATTTAATACATCTAAAGACACTTCCAAAAGACAAATTTTTCCATTTTGAAAAAGTAATGGTTTGGAACCTGATAAAACACATTAATGTTCACAGTGTGTTTTTTGCAAAGGTGATAGAGTAAAAGTGCTATAAAGCAATTAGGTGCATGATCTTAAAGACATTAATATGTCAAATAGAATAAGATGTTTAAAAAGTCAACAAAAATAATATCCTAGGAAAGGTCAAATGGAAATAGACACGTATAAAGACCACATTTCTCACTCGGGTCTTTGACTACATCCTTAATGTAGAAACGGGGAAGAAAATATAAAAATGAGAGAAAGTACTATCCTTACCTCAATAACTTGAAATTAGAAGTATATGCTGTTTAACTCCAGGAAGTATGAACATAAGTGTTGACTCATCCTAATAACTGGATGGTGTAATATGCTTCATTATTCAGATTATAATTTTTTCCCCTTGAATTATAAGTTCTAGCAGGGTCAATACTTTTTAGTAAACAAGAAGCTGATATGCTTGGCCTATTGAACAAGGCCAGGCATTTTTTAGAGTGTCATACACATTTCTGAAATCCACAATACATCAATTTTTAATATATCTACTCTCTCAGCTCCATTAAAAAGATGGTAGGGGAAAGATTTTAGAGTAATTAATGATATAGTTAGCTGCTAAATATTAATAGGAATCGTAGTCTTGCATAAAATATAACATATAAACCTTGCCAATACAGACGCACCAGTAATTAAAGTTGAATATGTAATTACACTGATTTATAAGACAGGCAAAAAGTTACACTTTACTAGCTTCTATGTAAACTGTAGGTAACAGTTAAACTTTGCATTTTACGGTTTATAAAAACGGGCAGTATCTTGACTACAGTTCATAAATGGTTTAGAGACCTGTAATAGTAGTAAAAATTACGACAACTTACTCCATCGTGAATATTTTTATTGCACCATACAAACCAAACTGTGATAATGACCCATAAGATGTGGACTCGTCTTAGACACTGCTCTACCCCCAAGAGAATGTTAGTAGGACTAAGAATCTGTAGAGGGCTGCTGGTACGATAATTATGGGACACTGGAGAGAATCTAAAAGATGCATTAAAACCGATTTTGATACACTTTCCAGTATCACGGACATGGGGCAATTTAACTCTGCTTAACACCAGTGTTTTGTACTCATGGCATCGACCCTTCAGGAGAGTCCTGCATGTCAGAAGCACATGCGTCCAGGCCCTTCCCGCGGCCGGTCGGCTAGCCCACTTACATGTGCGGCTGCGGCGAGCAGCCCGGACTGCTGTTGCCGTTGCTGTCGATGTGGTCCAGCGAGCCATTGAGGTCTTCGTGGACGGCCTGAAGCAGGCCGCTGGAGGCGTTATTGATCAGTCCCGGGTTACTAAGCAAAGGTAAACTGCTCTCCGCCAAGGCAGCCTAGTGAAATGAAGAAGGTGTAAGGCAACTTTGGAGATGCCCTTTAAAACATATATATTTTTAAAGATCTATCTCCTGTGAACAGGTTCGGATCACAATGTGGACGTCTTAGAAGCGTTTAAAGAAAACGTACAGGAAGGATGCCTAGCTGGCAACTTGTGGCGGAGATATCAAGAAAATTAAGTGTGATGCGAAAGTGTAAATACAAGCTCCGCCAACAAACTTTTTTTTTTCCCTCGTGTTTCAGCCTTTCGCAGAAGGAACTGCGGTATTCTCACACGTAGTGAAAAGCCCCAACACAGAAGCAGTCGCTCTGCCTTTTAAAAAATGACCAGGACTTAGCTCAAAATAAAGAAGTCCTGACATTTGCCTCCTCTGCATAAAAATTATATATTATAATTAAACTTTAAAGTTTTTGCCACAAGCACCATGTTCCCCAACACTATGATGTGAAATCATTTATGACAGCCTGGATAAATATTAATGCATAGCCACATGCATTTGCAAAAGCTTCTATCAATCTAGCATTTACAGGAAAACCGAGTGTTCCAGATTTTGCCACAGGGTGTCCTTCTTGCTTCTTCACATCAAAAGTAGCTTGAATTAGAACCAGTGCTTTCTACAGTACTAGGTACTACAACTTACTTGGATGATAAACCAACTCTTAAGAACAATCATAATCCCATCGAAATACAAAGCATGCAGAACAAAACAACAACAAAAAGGCAAAACATTCAGACACAAGGACAGCGGCAAGGTGCCTTTATTGACATTACCTGCAAACTGGCATTGAGAGCTGCTCCATAGCCTAAACTGGTAGGTATATTTTTTACTAAGGTTGGGCTTCTGGAAGAAAAAAAATATAAAGACCATCTATAAGTCAAAATAGAAAATATGTGGATCTCACAAATCCTAGCTACAAAGATAGGTTCCAGACTGCTGTCCCACACTGTTAGGCCAGAGCGAATGTATCTAAGGCCACAGAAATGAGGCGATAGATTTCAAATATGTAACTCTCTACATATTATATA
>NC_054836.1:53666313-53668813 GCF_018345385.1 Vulpes lagopus | reverse complement strand
CCTGCAATCTGCCATCATCAATCTAATTCAATAGAGTGACAGAGACCAGGCAGTGTGAAACGCTGAACTCTGCCACGGGAGTCAGCATCTACACTTGCACTGGGTCTCATTACAACTGACGGACCTTACTTTTCCATCAGTCAGACACAGCAGAGGGAGGAAAAAAAAAAAAAAAAGAAAAAGAAAAAGAAAAGAGGCATAATTGGTCACACCGCAGACTGGATCATCAGCTCAACTCTTGTGTCTTAGTCTACCTTTTCTAGATGGTAAACAGGTTTACAAAAAGCCTTGCAAACTACAGCAGTGGCGATGCTTTTTGCACGGTCTTGATGATTTCACGGGGCAAAATAAAATATTTTTAGTAGCCCTCCGGAAAGCAGAGATGATGTGACAAATTTAAAACAACGTAAGACGTAGTAATGTGTTTAGAAAAGGGGACTGTATGTTTAAGTGAAACGAAGTATTGGTTTGATTGAGGAAAAAAAAATTCTTGATGAAATATTAGCCGAAGCCTTAAAGGCGTGGTAAAAACATGACAGGAAAGCTAGACTGATAGAATTGCTTTCTGATCAGTTTTATGAGCTCTATTTATTTTTGACTGAATTCAGTTTCAATATTAACAGAAGTGTTTTTGAACTTAAACTAGCAGCATCTGAAACAAGACATATATGGCTGTCCATGATATTATAGGTGACCTGCCATTATTCTGGTAAAGTCTTAAGAATCTTTGCCTGTTCTTTAATTTAAAAAACAAAGACAAAAACAAACAACAACATTTAGAGGTAGAAAAGAAAGAAAGGGTTTTTCAGGGGGCTAACAGGCTTGATATTGTAAAGACTTCTTTGCTACATTATAAAATCTCGCGGAACAAATCAAGGCTGGCTCCTGTGAAAACTGCCTCTGTGATAAAATCGTATCCGACTGTGGAGTTTAGTCTAACTTCTGTCAAGGAAAACTGAGAGCTGACTCTTTTGGGATATCCCAATCTATCTGATGTCTAAATGTTACAGAGGTCTAAGTGATAAGTACGTGAAACTATAGCAACCCACTCTGAGTCATCAGCAGTCGCTGCCATC
Source organism: Vulpes lagopus (assembly GCF_018345385.1). Taxonomy (NCBI): domain Eukaryota; kingdom Metazoa; phylum Chordata; class Mammalia; order Carnivora; family Canidae; genus Vulpes; species Vulpes lagopus. The sequence continues at coordinate 53,667,737 of NC_054836.1, read as the reverse complement.
GTTAGAAACCAATGAGAATCCTACGTATTTCTATTAGTCATTGTGTTAAAAAACTCCGGATTGGCCCCTTAGTCGATTTAACACACCAGAAATCCGAGAAAGGGGTCCATTAAGAGAGCACTCAACAAACCTGTATTTCTAACTGTTGGACCACCTGCATTTGCACTCGACACTGGGCAGTGCTTCGGTCGTCCAGCGCGTGTTCATTGTTAAGGTGCCTAACAAGACACAAAACACAAAACACAACATCAGCCGGTGTCTAAGTTGGTGGTATGCGCTTCCCTGAAAAAGCACAACACTGAGGCCATATCTTCCTCCCCAGTGGGGAAAAGGAACACCTTGAAACTATACAAAGACAAGTTAAATATGCTCACGTGTTTGGTGAAAATTATGTTTGTAACATACACAGCCCCCTAAAATGGCAGAGAAATGGCATTGTCTCTAAGCTTATCAGCTATTACAAAGAAAAAATATTTCCTCAAACCATTTACAGAATAATAGTAGAAATCACTAGATGTATTTCATATACTCATGCCATTTTTTTTAAAAGGGCACCTTATAAATATATGAACCAAAAGTAATTCTGAAGAGAACAAAGGCAATTCTCTATTCCATTTCCGTTAAAACAGTCTGGGGTTCCTATGATGTTATTTAGTGAGCGATGTCTTATTTCACCAGGATGTGGTGTGAATTATGTAAAGATGGCAAATTATCATCCCATGGAAACATCAATACTTATGAAGAATGATCACTTGCTGTTACTAATAAATAAAGTACATCGAAGATTCTGGTAATCAGAAGTGTTAAGATTGACATTTCATGTCTAGTGTCCTATTTGGGAGACATCTATCTTAATTTCACACAAAAGTGGTGAAAGATAAGACGTTCTTATCATCTTACTCTGGTCTTGACTATGTATTAGTCTGTTGTTATTATTGTGATTATCGCATAATGTTAAAAAAAATCTCTTTAATGACTGGTATGCTAATACACCGAAAATGGAGCAGCATCTCCAATGAACATGAAGATATTCAGTAATAAACACTTTGTTATTTGTATGATATAATTTATTTGCTGCCTCCTAAAGTAAAAATAAAAATTCTGTAATTTAGTATCCTTTGGTGGGCCTATTTCACCAATGAACAAACTGAGGCAGCAACTTAAGAGACATTCTCATCCATGCATATAAGTGAAACACGGAGCAAGTTATTAACAAGATTAAATAAGAATTTATCTATCTGGGTGCAAGTGCTATTTTGAATGGTGCCACAGCCTAAAAAGTTTAGGACAGCCGTAAGGGTACTGAATTCAACAAATAAGTTTCTGTGACCATTCAAATTATTTACCTCTATTTCCTGAAATTAATAATGAAGCAGGAAAAATAGGTAGACGGACACATATAGGACACATATGAAGAAGAACTG
>NC_054836.1:53648813-53663813 GCF_018345385.1 Vulpes lagopus | reverse complement strand
TTTAACCTCTGGATTTTTCAAATTCATTTAAAGTTATAGCATTTTATAAGCTAAAAAGGGATCAGATTTAAATCCAAGTATGTCAGAGACTGTTTTAACAAAATGTTTCACTTGCATATCACTGGTGTTTGATTTATTTTGCATCAAGCTTTTTATGTTTAAACACTGACAGGAGTTTAAATACAAAATGTTAGCTGTCACTATTCATTTAGCTGATTATGTGAGATGCCTTAGTTTTGAGAGATGGGGGCACTGTCACCCAAAGAAACAACATTCTGACAAGTTCAAAGAATGCCTTCTTGAGGTCATAATTTTGTAGCCAGGCTGCCTAGTCAAAGACAAAGAAATAGACAATACACACTTAAGTAAAGCATGATTTTTAGAGTAGTCAGCTGCAAGAAAAGAAGACAACAAATTTCCATGAAATAAACTATTCCGTCTCCACTACCTTTTCTGTGGCGCTGTAGACAGTGCCAAGCCTTGAAGATTTAGTTTTTATAACAAGTCTAATTCACTTAAGTTCATCAACTAATGAGTCTTCAATAGATCGATATTTTTATGGATGCGAATCCTTCTGCCTTTCTTCGCGGAGCATATTCCACCTTTGGATCCTCAGACCATGTTTTATTTGCTGGCATCTGTGTGTGCAGATTCAAGAACACTTGTCTGCTAACTGGAATGCTATATTGTAAACCTTTTGGTTTCAGCTCTAAAAGCCAATCCATCTACATTCAAGCTGACTTAGGTCCTATGGAATGATAATTAATTTTGCAGACACACTACGCTAAAGTTTTGTCAGATGTTATTACACTTTGACATTTATAAGACAGTAATGAAGAAGTAGTATTAAATGCTTTTAGTGATCTAGTGAGGTCCTCAATTAGTGGTCAGACAAATGGTTAGCTTCTGTCAACACCTTCTTCCCAGTAAAATTCAAAATTTTCCCTAGCCTGGACTTTCTCCTTTGTCTTTTATTTTTCTTGCCTTTATCTTTGCTGCTACAAATTAAGGTTTCCAACTTAGCCTTCATTTGGTGGAAAAGAATACGTCATTGAGTGTTACAGAACACACGTAAAACTAAAATATGTATGTTACATACACATAAGCACCTGTCCTCTGCTGGCTTTTTATTTGGTGCTGGGTAAAAACACAGGGCTTCTACTAGTTTGTCTGGGCATATGACAAGAGAAAGGGGATCTGGGACTCTAAATTATTTTTCTACTCTCCTTTGTTACTCAACATATGTAGGCTAAATAGTAATAATGAATGGATTTCTTTTATTTCAAACCGATGGATACATTGTCTGATACTGAAGTCAAGCTCAAGCTATACATTTATTTCTAGTGCATTTCAGAAATAAAAATGCCACAACGATATTTTCTCAGAAAAGTTTTTATAATAAGCACTTGATATAACGTTTCTGGAGGAGAGTAAATAAGAAAACTGGGAGCTAAAAACCCTCTTACAGCTTTTTGACTCGTCTGGCAACATTCCTTTCCCCTAAGACTCAATTCTCCCCATTATTACAAAGGAAAAGCAAAATCTTCTTTCCAAGAAAATTCACATTAGTGGTGGTGATGTCTTCTTCATTTCACTTTCCGCACAGACACTAAACTTTTTTCTGAATAACTGAACTTGATTAACCTAATAAAATATATTATTTCTTTCTTAATTTCCCACTTTAAGAAAAAGACAATGCCAGTATGGAAATGTATCTAAAAAATACCTTTCTTTTGCAGTACTGTACACTGGCATTACCTATTACATCTATCAACAGAATTTATCACAGATCTCTGAGTAAGAGAATCTAAAGCATATCATAACAAAAATGGACTAAAAGAAAGACCTTACAATCTACTGTCACTTGTCCTGTCATCTCTATAAAGTTAATGGGTTGGAAAAATAGCCTTTGGAATCAAAGTTGGTATGTAATTGAAAGGAAATGCTTTTTTAATTGTAATTTCTCTTCTCTTTCTTCTTTCTTTCTTTCTTTCTTTCTTTCTTTCTTTCTTTCTTTCTTTCATCCCTGGTCCCCCTATAATTTCTTTTAGTTTTTTAAAAATATTAGCATGAATGTCAAAAGGAACCATGGAGGGTAAAATGAAGGTTCAAATTCGTCTGCTTGTTAGGAATAAAAATTTATATAAACATTTGAGATGAATAAAAGTGTCCCTTTCCATGTGCTACAAAGGAAAGGACACTCAAGGGAAAATATGTACATTTTCTTTAAAACGTATTCTTAATTTTGTCAGGGAGAACAACTTGGAGCGATGAGATGGTGATTGGGCTAGTTCTAGGGCTTCAATGACCGTATTTAAGATATGGTAGCAATAGTCCTCTTAATAATCTTAATGGTAAAGAATGATATAACATATTGATAAGGATGAATATATTCAAAGGAAGAAATATGAAATTAGCTGTTAAAAATCCATGTCCCTATATTTTTGTCTTTAACAAATGTTATTTCCTTAGAGAGGAACACTTCAGCAAAGTTACTTATCATTTGAAATGCTCTCTTTGCCTAGAACAGTTGAATCAGTTTCATACCCAACAAAATGGTAGCTCACTGCTGTTCTGGTATAACAGCCAGTGCAAATTTTTATTTAAGGCCATTTACAAAAGCCAAAGCAATATAGTAAGCAAATTTTCTTTTAATTGGTCAGAAATGAGAAAAAGTTAAAAAAAATCCTTGTGGAAATCTTACTGTAATTCCGTTATAAAGTTATGAGGATGCCAAGTACTTGTGCCTTGTTGTTAAGGTGCTTTTACTCTATACCCTGTAGTCTACCATTTGTAAACACATCTTTTTGATGTTTCTGCCAACATCCTGGCAACAAAGCAGTGCAATTTCAAATGAGCTAATTAACTTAATTGTTGATGAAGCATGAAACAGTTCATTCACCCTGTTAGCTGCTCCATGACAACATAAGAGTCTCAGCCTGTGAAGTTACTCATCTCCATAAACCTATCTGTAGCTTTCTGTTTAGATCTCTTGTATAGCAGAATTGTGCGTGGAAAATGTTTCAAAAAAGATGCATATTCTCATTTGAAAAGGAACCTCTTAAAATTAAAATATATATATATATATATATATATATATATATATATATATATCACGGTATGAAGAAATTAAGGATCCACAAAACTTTGATTTTTAAGCTAGAGAAGCCACGTAATGTATCACACAAGTACATAGCCATGCAAGGTTGCTCTGTGATTCTGAGGGCAACAAGAAACAATGTAGATGAAATAGAATTATTTCTTAAAAATTTAGCTACTTTCAACTTTCATTTCTTCCTTCTTGTTGTTAAATATATATATGTCAAGCATCATTATTTAAAGGAAGGAATATCAAGCTCGTGATCAAAAAATAAACCTGTAAAATATGTCTGTTTAAAATTATATGTAGTCTATGACTCTTCACGTAATTTCACTTAATTTTTTTATTAAAAACTTGAAATTTAAGTGAATCCTGCACACGTCTCCCAATGATTAATGACACTACTACTGTAGGCTACTATTTTTCATTCATTCAAAAACCTCTAATGAATGATTTCTAAAATATTTTGGTGAAGAGGTAAAGATGAAGTCACCTCCTTGGCCTGTCTTCAGTCATGCACTTGTTGGGACACACAGAAAACACGGAGTGTGCATGATGATGGACCTTCTTCCTTTGAGCTTTTTGTATTAATTTACAAAATATGCCTAAAACTCCCACATAATCCACCCCCTTCCCTAAAAAAAAGGTAAGAAACCTACTTTAAAAACTGTCCAAAATCTTCACAAATGCTTTCACAGCCTGGCCATTTGCAAACTCCATGGCCGTACAGAGTGTGAGAAGCCCCAGTCTCCTCGTGTGACGAGCTGTAGCAAAAGAACACGGCGTCAGATTCATCTCAAAAAGCCATAATCGTTGCAGGCTGCTAGCGCCTGTCAGGTTACGATCAGTGACAAACAGGTCAAAACAGGTCAATTCAGCTCAGAGCAGTCAGAAAAATTTAATCGTTCTATTGAATAGTTCAACTGCCAAGGCTAGATGATGTTCCAATTAGAGGAGAAATAGAGCCAAAGATGACTGTTAATAAAGGATGAAAAACTAAGAGGACTGTATAATATCATATGCTAATCTTGCCATATGACCTTAATGTAACATTTACCTCTAAATAAAAAATATATATTCATATGTGGTCAAGTGAAATAAACCTGTGTTTTTAAGAAGGTAATAGAACAGCCACCATAAGATTTTTGAAATGCTCTTTTTCAAGAAGATGTGGACCGTTAGGACCATTTAAATTGTTTAATATTTATGTGTGAACCATATATATTTCCACTAGTTACAGCTGATTTTAAAAAATTCTATTTTGGAACAGTATTCATTAGCTATATCCTTCTATAATCATCAAAGACTTTTGATAAGTGAGTTTTATGTCAGACAGAGAGATCCTAGAAAAATCAACCAACTTCTGCAATATATAATCATCAAATTAATCTCAATTAAAACAACAGCATGAAAGCATTCGGAAGCATACCATTTTATAATAATGAAAACTAACAAGAAAAAATTTTCATGACACTCAAATGAAGACCAGAAACACCACCAAATTAGAGCATCCTATTTTAAACTGTACTGTAATTAAATATATGGTTCTATAAAAAAATGTTTACGAGAAAGAATTTGTTGCTGTCAGGCGGATACTCATATTACATCACAGAATACTTCCAGTCTACTATATTCAAATTTGTCATGTTCAGTGCTGTATACCACAGGAGCCTAAGTAACTCTGTTAAGAAATCTTGCATCTTAAGAGATGTTTCATCTCTTAAAAAGATATTTTTCATGTGAAGCAATGTTTTAGCTTATGTATTTTGTGTAGATTAAGGGAACCTGATTAGATGGCTTTATGCTTGAATAAATGGAAGTAAATGGACAAAAAGTACCCGGGTGCTCCTTTTACTAGGGTAGTTTTTACACAACTAAAATAAAACAGGAAGTTGAAAATTATCTAACATAATGTACTCAATGTGGGGAACTGAAATCGAATAATTTTTCTTTGTGAATTTTGAGTAAAATTTATTCAGTTTATACTATTCAATCACTGCCGTAAGTTTATTTTATATTTTTATAAATTCCATCATGCTACACCAATAAAAAGGCAAGCCAGATATTCTATCTTCTGGTTTACAACACCTGTGTTTATGTCTTTACGCATATTGATTCTTGGATCTATGGACGTGTTCGTAAACATATATCAAGCACATGTTTTTAAGCATATACTAAGGGGGATATGGATGCATCTTTAATCATTCAAAGAGGGTTCGTAAGTTTAAGAAATGGTAAAATGTTCTCATTTCAGCAATCTGGTTCATCACAACATATTAGCCGTAAAAATATGTTGACACAGTAATTCCACATGCACATATTAAAAAATAACTTTCTTCAGGCACATTCCCCACCAAATTCATCACAATTCTGGTATTTGAACTGCCTTCTGAAATGAAAATAATATTTAAGATAAATAATCAAAAGGTTTCTATTTAATTTGTTCTATACATTCTGACCCTGTTAAGTACAAATCATTATCCTAGTTTTATGAATGGTGGAAGTAAAAGTTGGTGACATATAAATATAGAATAAATCTCATGAGCTTTACCTGTCTCGCCTTGCACTTAGGACTGAAGACTGTCCATTCACTATGGAATGATGGGTTATTGGTGGTGATGCTTTGGAAGTGGTGGAGGAGGTAGTCGAGGAGGAATTGTTAGTAGTGAGGTCTAGCCCTCCATGTTTAATGCCATTGTCTTCCATACTGTGAACTCCAGTCACTTCTTTCCATAACTGCTGAATCTCAGCAGGACTTAAGCCAGCTATAAAATGAAAGAAAGCCCCACTAATATAACGAGGTAAAGTTCATATAATGAGCTTAGTGTTATTACTGGATTAATGCCAACAACAAAAGTGATGCTACCAGCATAATTAATATACAACAATAAATCACTTTACACCATCAGCACCATTGCCTTTCTCGTGAATAATCAGTTATTTGCTAACGACTACCAATTTAGGAATAGTAGGGTGTGATCATATTGGAAATGATATCAAGGATTAATGGAAAAACCCAGCAAGTTCTACTTGGAAGTTAAACTATTCAACTTTTAGCAGCAGCTTTTTCTTATTGCTGGTATTAAGTTTTTATCAGTGAGGAACTGAAAAAGAAATAGATTTGGAAATGAGACATATCAAAAGAAATGAAAAGAAGAAAAGGAGTAAGGAGGATAAACAAAAATGTCAGGAAAAAAATGTCAGGGAAAACCAGTAAACATTCAACTCAGAAGGAAAATATATTTGACAATTAACTTTGACAAAGTTAGTTTGCTCTTTCTCAGACAGGCAAACAAAATAATTGAGTTTTGCTTGGAGGTGCTAAATAAGCCAATATGATTACCTACATGGATCAATTAAGCAGATAATATGGAAACCTCATTTTATGACTGATAGAATGAATGAACTACGCATTTTAAACAACACCCTGGTTCAGATCGTGCAAATTTACCAGATTTAAGAAGGAAGAAAACAAAATCAAGGCACAATGCTTTAGCTTTTTACTGTAATTTTGAAATAAGGAATTAAGAGGTTATTGTTTACAGTAGCTGACTTATAAAATTGTACTTATATGTGCCAAGTGCTATGCCTTCATGTATTCTTTCTACACCCTATACTTCTTAATCCTCACTAAATCCAAAGGAGTTGATAACTATATTTTAACCAGTTCATGGATAAGGAAACAAAGTGAGAGAGAGAGAGAGAGAGGCTCAAATATGTATCCAAGGTCATAAAACTTCTCTGTGCTAGAGCTTTGATTTAAATCCAGGCAGTTTGGTTTGAATGCCTTTGCTCTTAAGATATCATATTAAAAATATGAGAAGTACTGAATAAAGATATACAGGGGCAAATGCAGTTTGTAATTGTGATTGCTATCACTTACTCAGCATCTGCTAGAGTCTGATGCTTTACATTCATAATCTCAATTAATGTCACCTGATGTTAGGAATCATTACATTTTACAGATGAGGGCATGGCATGGAGGTTTAGAAAGATGAAAGATGTTACCAAATCGCTACATTCATAGCTACTTGGACAGAATTCAAACCTAATGTGCTGTGGCTCCAAAATCTAGGCTCTTTATTACCACGTTCATCTGCAATATCTAACGTAAGGATGGAAGTGCTAATCAAACTACCCCCACCTCCAAAATCCAGCACATGTCTCCATCAGATGCTATAAGTGATACAGATCAATCATGAGATGTGTGGGAGCCGACAGGATGGAACAGGCAGGGGAGACTAGGGGAGAACAGGACGTGATGACGAGGAGAGTGAGCCCTCTCACCCCTACCCCTGAAAGTAGAAAAATCATCAATCCAGACAGAGAGGTAAGTAGCCCAAAGTGACAGAAGAATTCTCACTGCTCCAAACATAACTTCTGGTCAAATTATTCATCACAGTGGTAACCTTAAATTGCTATGCCTATCACAATTTCTTACAGATAGTTTTACTGAAAGCTATCATTTTGGTGATTCTGGCTCCTGAAGATTTTCAAGCAGCCTAAGACTGAAGAAAAGGCAGGCTAACTCAGGTTTCCAGTCATTAAAAACTACTTTTTTTTTTTTTTTTCTGGAGAGAAGAGAATGGCTTAATAAAAGTAAGGTATTTTCTCCATTACATAGGAAATAATTTCTATATAAAGATAATTAATTATTGCTTTAACTCTATCTTTAACTCAGGATTCCGAAACTTTTCTCACTGTAACTTCCTGATTACCTGTCTGTATGAGTTACGTATCCTAACAGCAAAGCTCCATTAGCAAATCCTTTTCTGTGACAGCATCTGTTCTTCTTCTGCATGGGAGCCCTCACCATCTGACTGCCTCTCTGCCCCACCATCAACTCTTGCCTGGACGATGGCTCTCCTTTTCTCCTTTCCTGTCTTCCTGCTTTCTCCTTGCCTTGCTATAATTTACCACTCTTCCTATATCAGCCCAAATTTATCCCTTTAAATCTAAATTAGGCCATGGGGCTTTCCAGACAAAGTATCCAATGCTTTCCAGAACATTTCGGGGGGGGAAAAAAAACAACAAGAAAAAGGAACAAACAACAACAAAAAACCCTACTGTGGCCTGTGAAGTACCAGCATTTATTATCTGGGTCTCGTCTGCCTCTCTGATGTCATCTAATGCTCGCTCTCTACATTTCTCTCTCTTATACTAGTTTTCTTCTGCATCTTAGATGCATGAAATATTTGCTCCCTTGCCAGCTTTTGCTCTGGCTGTTCCCACAGCATTGGCGACTTTGTCACAGATCTTCTCACGGTTTCCTCCCTCTCTTCCCTCAGACGACTTAAGGGTCACCTTCTCTGAGAGCTCTTTGACCACATTATCACCCCTTCCCCACCTTGCCTTCTAACATTCTCTATCACCTCACCCTACTTTATTTATCTTTAAATCATTAATCAGTCTCTGAAACCATATTATTTATTTGTTTGTTTTACTTGTCATCAGTCTCCCTCTACTACACTGTAAACTCAGGCTGGTTAGAGCAGGGATTTCTTATTTTGCCCATCTATCCCCAGTGCTAAGAGCAGTGCCTGGTTATGTGCTTAATACACAGTAGCTGATTTAATTGACTATAACAGATTCACATAGTTCTTGAAGGTATTTCGGTATTCACATGGAAGTACTGTGGCTCTTGATGTACTTGTGGCATGTTATCTGTGAGCACTGCCATCCTATAAGGCCAATGTCTAAAGAATTAGAAACGGCACTAGTTGATTCTAGCAGATTGAGTAGCTAATAAAACTTTACATCTTGGCTAAAGACTCTTAGATGCATTTTAGACACTATACCAGTTAAAGATGTTATTAATAATTTAGTTTTTGAATTTTATTAACAATTCAGTTAACCTAAGTATCTACTTACCTTTTAAAAGCAGACTTCTCTTATAACACTCATTTGTATTGCAAATTAGTGGTATCACCATGACATCACAATGATATGGCAACAAATACTAAGCGCATCAACATTTGATAAATAAATAACCTGGTTCGCTATCCAAATAAGGATCCTTAATTAAACAACAAAGAAAATGGTTTTTAAAGATTACAGATATGGGGAGGAGAAGAGATGATGTCAAAAAGAGATTCCCGTTAGTAGAAGTGGTTCCCAAAAGTGTCTGCGTATTAGACTCACTTGGGGGCATTTGGAAACTTCTGCTGCCCTGACCATAGCCCAAACCAATTAAATCACAATTTCTGGAGGTAGGACATGGGTATCAGTCTCTTTCTGGAGCCCCACAGATGATTCCAACGTGTAGATCATTTGGGAGGAATATTTTTAAAAGCAAACTACTTCATTGCTCATGAAACAAAGTTTTCACATCTACAATTTGCTTAGTTCTTTTCTATGGATACAAAACTATGCATATGAAACAATGAGCCAACCAATTTTGTAGGATTCTGAAAGTTTGCAAATTTTGAAGTTTTGGTGATTTACAAGAATTAACTTGTTTTTCAGGCAATAATATTATATGTTCAGTATTGCCTAAACTGTGTTCTATGCAACAGTGCTCTTCTAAACACTCCTAATCTAAGAGATCTAAGAGGTCTTTGGTCTCTATCTTGGGAGACTCATGACTAATGTTAACATGTACATCAGTTCCAAGATGCCTAGGAACAAAACCCAAAAACCAACCACAAAAAGAAAACTTAAGTCTCTTGTTTAACTCAGCATTTTACAAATCCGTTTGAGGATAAAAAGAAAAACAAGTGCAAAACCATTTTTACAATTACACTAATTTATTTCAGTTTTAAATACTGGGTGTAGGCTTAGAATTCATCAAGTGATCTCCAGCCCCTCCCTTGAACTGCAGGCTGCCTATTTATAAACTTCACAGATTTTTTTTTTCTAAAATTAGCTTGCTTCTAGACTAAGTTTCTGTTTATACAGCCTCTCTGACCCCAACTCACTCTTCATCTATTTTTTTTTTATTATTTTTTTAGAAACTTACCGGTGCTTCTGATATACCAGTCACTCTTCTCCATGCTTCAGTGCTAATCCATGACCCCAGGCTCTATTATTATCCCCATTCTAGAGATGAGGACACTGAGGAACAGAAAAGTTGAGTAGCTCTAGAGCTAATGCGTGGCAGGGCTTCTCACATCTTTAGGTCATTTGTTCACATAACCTTTTTCCAGGACTCTGTCCTTGGCCACCCTATCTACAAGTTCAACCTGTCCCATTTCCTACAGTCTCTTCCTTTTTTTCCTAGACTGACTTTTAAGGTTTTATTCCTTAGCACTTATCACTATATGTTTTACTTAATTTATAATAAAAGTTTTTTGGTGGCAGGGGTTTCTGTGTTTTGGTCACTGTGTTGCCCCCAGTGCCTGTAAGAGCACCTCCAGTGAATGAAAGCTCCAAGGATACCAAGTTATACAACTGACTGGAACATGCTGGCAAGCATAATCTGGGAATCAGTGGACTAGACCATCATAGAATAATAGGCAACTTAAAATCTTTAGTAAGGATGATTCAATTTTCTTAGTAGCTTATTTCAAGGATACATGCATATAATACTAGTGCCAAGATGTTGTGTGATTATGCAATTTTAAAATTCCATGACTTTCAATCAAGAAATGAGGATGGGTGATGGCTTTGGGATGATGACTTGGGCTTACTTTTGTTCACTGCCCATACTACAAATAAGCATTAAAAGGTTTGTTTTCTTAGGAGTTGAATGAATAAAAGGATGAATTCCTAATCAAATTGCATGTAATACCACAGGTAAAGCAATTAAATATTAATTCCTTAATCCTGGATCCAGAGTTTGCGGAGTAACTACTGGGTGACAAGTGATGTGCTAAGAATTAATTAAAATTTGGTAATTCACATCTAGATTATACATCCTTGGGGCATACAGGTTTTAGAAATTCCAGTGGCTTTCCTTATTGGTAAAAATTACATTCACAACTTTTTCACACCCCAAACTGAAAGATTCTCTCAATGTCCTTTCATTTTCTATGTCAACTAATTAATTTTTAATATTAAATAATTTTTATACATTATGATGTAAAGTCTACTGTGATTTTTTAAAAATTATCTTATTTGTACTCTGCTTATTTTCTAGGGTTACTTATAACTAAAAGTAATAAAATCAAATTTTGGTAGAAGTATTTGTATCATTCATATATTTTATGAAAACAATTTGATATTTAATCACCAGAATTCTTGAACTATTATCATGTAATTTTCACTTTTCATCTTAAATTTCACATTAAAAAGCACTAGTATATTACACATGGCCAAATAACTGAATCATAGAGAAGGGTGTACATTGCAAAATTAAATTTCCCTACCCACCCCCACCTCTCGCTTCCTTGTTCTCCTCTCCAGAGGCAACCATTATTCTGGTTTCTAGGCTACCCTTCAGAGATCTATGTGTTCATTTAAAATCTGCCAAACCTAACATTTTATTGATTTATATTTGACTGGAGGTCTACTTTAACCTATAGGTAAGCGCCCGTCTTTAAACATACATAAAATGTATGTTTAATGAGAGGTGGACCTAATAAATATTTTGCCCAAATGCTGAGTTAGAAGGAATACAACAGCTATTTGACTAAAATTGAGACCAAAGGCAAACATCTCCACTAAAGAAGGAACTTCTGGGATACTAGAATACATCTGAAATACATATAAAAATTCCTACTATCATTTTACTATTAAAATGTTTATAGGCTGCATTTTTAAAATTTGATATTTTATTTTAAAAAAAGTAATTTTCTGAGTTTTCCTCATCATGAAACTTTAATGTGGCAAAGCTGACATTCTGCTTTGGAGTCTTCCCTCAAGATAAATAAGTGACAAACAACTTTATAAAGACTTACGGCCTAAATGGAGATAAATTCCTTTTCGTGTATGTGTGCTGGTACACCAAATAATTCTGTGACAATAGAATTAGGATATAATTTAATCCCCACCTTTCTATCTTATTTACATTTTCTCAAAAACTAACTTAACACACTTAATATTTCCCTATGTACTTAATTTTTTGTAAGTTAGTTTTTGTGTTTTATTTTCTGTTCAGAGAGGGAGCATGAGGTGGGCAGAGGGAGAGGGAGAGAGAGAACCTTAAGCAGGTTCCATGTCTAGGGCAGAACCCATTACAGGATTTGATCTCATGACACTTAGATCATGGCCTAAGCCAAAATCAAGATTCCAATGCTTAACCAACTGAGCCACCGAGGCTCGTAAGTTAGTTTTTATACATAATATTAACAGCATTTATGGTTAACTTCGCAAAATTTTATTCCTGCAATAATAAATATACATTTAAACTTTACCTTACTGATGGGAATTTTCATATATAAAACCCCAAAGGAGGGATGCCTGGGTGGCTCAGTGATTGAGCATCTGCCTTTGACTCAGCTCTTGATCCTGGTGTCATAGGACTGAGTCCCGCATCGGGCTCCCCACAGGGAGCCTGCTTCTCTCTCTACCTATGTCTCTGCTCCCTCTCTGTGTCTCTCACAAATGAATAAAATCTTTAAAAAAATACAAAATTAAAAACCCAAAGGAGAGTTTCCTTCCAAGTTGCAAATTGAAGATTGACTAGTATTTAAAAGGGAATACTAAAATGCTAACAGTAATTCTACATGGCAAGCATTGTTTGTTATCCTGATTATATATAATGGCAATCTCTGCAAATACATGATCACAGATTAGGCAAAAAATCGGGATGCCAGAAGTGATACTGAAGTAGACATTTGGCTATTTTGATTTCCATAAGCAGAGAATGAGTCAAGGCCAAATAGCTGATCTTGGCCGCATATTCGTCAGAAGACAAACTTTAGCACATTCCTACCTCAGGATGTTATATTTTACCTAAAAACAATTTCATTTTATTTATTACTCAACAGTTGTCTCATTCCAAACTCATCTAGTTCTAGAAGGCCTAAGTTCAAACTTGTTCTGGCTAGATAGCCTCGCAGTCCTTGTTTGGTCTTTCAAATTGGTCACAAAAGCATTACGTTTTAAACCACTTTCATAAATTCAAAAACATGTAGATGGTTAGAAGGAAATAAAGTTTTTACCAGGTATATTTTAGTCGCTGTAGTCATAGGAAGCCTGTGAGTATAGTGCGTATTGGAATACGCTGACTTCTATCTCATGTCAAAATCATATCAAAGTTTGAAGTGCATGCACAATAATTTCCTATTACCTGTAGACATTGGTACTGGGTCATGAAAATGTGTCACGAAGTAATTACTAGCTGACACATAAACTGTACTATCCATGGAGCAAATAGCCTCATAATCAGTATTTTATTTGATATTGATTTACAAATCCATCCTTTTGTATTTGACTTCTGTATACCTACAGTCACCTCATATGTGCATTTGGAGATGGTAATTTCATTGCCTCTCTTCTATTAAAACCCAGTATTATAGTAATATTCATGATGACTTTAAATGCTTAATGTTTAAAATAATTTACTTTAAAGGGTGGCATGATATATTACATCATTTTGCAACACAGAGAAAAATGTCTATAAATCTTCTACTCTTATCAAAATTATTATAATTTTGTTACTTCTGTCTCATTCTCATACACTTATTTTATATAAGGTTGAAAGAAGCTGGAACTTTAAAAAGTAGCCTGTATTAAATCATGGGGATAAATACTTCAAATATGGCATATTTTTAAAGGCCCAATGAGATCATCATTGTGTATAAATCCTACTTGGTTTTCATATGGTTATTATTCATGGCTAATCAATCAACCAACCAAAAACTTGGTACAAAGTAAACTGGGAAACTGATGGTAAAAACGTTTAAAATATTTAAATTATTTTCATCTGAGATAATCAGGGGCTAAGGCAAAAATAATTCCAGGCTTATATTATCTAACAATTACTTTTTTACTTTCTTTCATTCCAATTTTAGGATTCCAGCACCACCCTATGAAATTATGTTCCTTTACTACAGTTGGCTTATCTGACACATTCTGCCTATATTTGGCTGGTGATTCTCTATAGTGGTACTTTTCACACCTCCTCCTCTAAACAGTAAAAACACAATGATGACTTTCATGTTTTTTCTTTAAAATATAAATATTCTGCTCAAACCCCGATGTGTTTTCAGATTTATTTCCTTTTCCTTGATGTTCTCTATCTTGTGTATTTAATCTCTCATATATTTTATGGACAGTACAAACATAAAAAAAAGGAAAAAAAAAGATAATTTTATTTTAAAAAGTTCAGAAAAAAGAGAAAATTTTCATTTGAAAACTATGAAAATGGTTATATCATAATAAATTTTCCTTGTTTGGCAAGATATCTGTATGCTTGTTTTGGAAGAAAATAGTTTTAACAAATATATTGCACTTAAATTATATTTTGCCTCTGTGAACATCTATTTTAAACTTTCTTGAAGTGTTTGTTTCAATGGTTTTATTCAAATAAGATCCTGCTTCTCTCTATTGAAGAGATTTTTTTTTTTTAATTTTATTTATTTATGATAGGCACACAGTGAGAGAGAGAGAAGCAGAGACATAGGCAGAGGGAGAAGCAGGCCCCATGCACCGGGAGCCCGACGTGGGATTCGATCCCGGGTTTCCAGGATCGCGCCCCGGGCCAAAGGCAGGCGCCAAACCGCTGCGCCACCCAGGGATCCCTGAAGAGATTTTTATATGATTAGATCCTAAATGTAGAATTTATATAAATTTAATTGAAAAAACTCAATGAGATACATTTATTGCTTCTGTTTTAGTGTAGTTTCTACCAAAGAAATCCATGTTTACATTGAATTAATTTATACACAGTTTTTAAAAAAGTTTATTCTTCATTTGTCCTCAAGTTGCATTTATTTTTGCAGAGAACAACAGTTTATGAGTAGAACATTCATGGGCATGGTGACACTATGGTTTATTCCAATTCTCTTTGGAATGGT
>NC_054836.1:53638813-53643813 GCF_018345385.1 Vulpes lagopus | reverse complement strand
AGAAAGATATGCATATAAGTATCTGCTATCAAACCCAGTAAAGAGAGCACATGTAGAAAGTACTTATGCATAAAACGCAATCACCATCTTCAGAATTTTATGGATATATGTAAAATATGGAAGTACTAGAAAAATACAAATAGTCATACATATTACTTCACGAGTATGTGTAGCAACTCATATAGGAGATATAGATGTGTGTGTCTATATATATCAATGAATATACATATACATATCAATACATACACTATCAATACATACATCAATGTTCATATACATATCAATGTATATCCAGATATATCCATATCTGTGTGTGTGTATATATATACATATATAAATGTATATCCAGAAAACAGCTACCTAGACAGGTCCTCTCAAAGAAGGAATCATAAGCCAAGTGTCCTTTTCTTTCTTTTTAAAACTATTTTATATATTTATTTGACAGAGAGAGAGAGAGCACAAGCAGGGGGAGCGGTAGGCAGAGGGAGAAGGAGAAGCAGGCTTCCCGTGGAGCAGGGGGCCCGATATGGAGCTCGATCCCAGGGATCGACCCTGGGATCACGACCCGAACCAAAGGCAGGCAGATGCCTAACCTACTGAGCCACCCAGGTACCCCAGTATCCTTCTTCTTTAAACATTTTCTTATTTCAAGCTAACTAGGTTTATACGAGGGAGTCTGGAAATCTGAAGATTATTCAAAGGTTATTCATTAAACTGGAAAAAAAAGTATTTTGCTTAACATATTCTTTTTTCTCAAGGTTCTGAGAATTACAGAATCAAAAGGAAAAGCAAACAAGGTAGGAGAGAAAGAAATAGAGGAGAAAGGAGGGGCAAGAGAAATACAGAGAGAGAGAGAGCCGGGGAGAGAGTCCTAGCGGAGAGGCAGGGCAGGTGGGCAGGAGAACCCGGTGGGCAGGAGAGCCCGCGGTAGAGGCTCGGCGGGCCACAGCTGTGCCGGGGGAAGGCACTGCTTGTACTGACCCGCATGTAATCAAACAACGTGTCCACTTGGCAAGTTTGCAACCTCTGAAAAAGCAATCCCTTTCTTTCCTAGAAAAAAACAATCTATTTTTACTGTAAATAAAAGCAAGTGTTTATATAAATACTCCTTCAGAACAAATCCATGGGACAACGTGTCTTGGAAAACAGAAAAAGATTAATAGTCATGGTTCACCATTTTAATAGTCATTTCCACACAGTTCAAACTTTCCTGGCACTTCACGTTATGAAGAAAGGGGAAATTGATATTGAAAAAGAAGTGCAGAGAGAAAAAGAATAAAAGAAATGCAGGGTGGATAAATCTCCCCTGTCTCAAACAAATAAAACTTCATATTTTATGCTAAGAAATAACTTTGTCTTTTCTATCCCATGTTGGTATCTCAGAATATGGATTGACTAGATCTAGTTTTGCAACACAAAGAAAAAGAATCACAGTATGACAGCAAAAAACTCAGTGATTTTCACAAGTATTTCTAGATTTTTTTTAGAACACACTGACACACCTGTAAGTTACTGCATGTGAATTATCATAATAAAAGGCATTCTGAAGTGCGTGCTACAAAATTAATTGACCCAACGGGGTTGCCCAAGTGTTTAGTTGTTTAAAAATTGAGTGACTCGTTAACTTAATTGTTTGTGCCTTTATAAACAAATAGAATGGTTAGAACAGGCAGTCTTAAAATTAATCTATCACAAAGATGCCTTTTCTTCCATCAGTTATTTATCTCATCCTATCTTCAAATAATGGGAAATCAAATCAAAATGAAGAGACAGGTGAGATAGAAAAGCTAACCTTTAAAAAGGCTGCCAATCCAGATATACAGATACTACATATTTGTAGACATATAGTACATATATGTAGATAACCAAATACATACACATAGATCTATACCTTCTACAAAGTCAATCACATGATAAAAACTTGCCAATCTTCTCTCATCTAAGCCCTGTATCACTTTTTAGCATATGGAGAGCTTTCACTTAATTATCTCTAGACCTACAAGGAAAAGCACTTGTTATACATGACTCATAACAAATGCACTTTTTAAGAAGTTCTACGGATGGAGGCCTGTCATAACACACTGCAAGTTTACAGTTAGATTCCAGCTTACATAAGTTATATGACTCTATAGCATGTTGCAACTGTGACTGATTTCGTGTCTAAGCAAATTTAAGCAAGTATTGTACCTTCTTTGCATTTTAGAGTTCATTAGCCCTTTTACTATGGATAGGTAATTTTTTACTTTTAAAATGGTTTGGGGACGACTGGGTGGCTCAGTGGTTGAGCGTTTGCCTTTGGCTCAGGGCGTGATCCTGGGGTCCTGGGATCGAGTTCCACATCGGGCTCCCCGCAGGGAGCCGGCTTCTCTCTCTGCCTATGTCTCTGCCTCTCTCTGTGTGTCTCCCATGAATTAAAAAAAAAAATTTAAAAAACGGTTTGTATTTCCCTTATAATGAAAAGTTGATGACATAAAAATAACCAACACATCCTCCTCCACCTAAAATCCTATGTATCACATATATGAGATGTTCTGCAAGTTTTACAATGATAGGTAGAAAGACAAGCCAACTCACACATAACTAATTGAACACTCTCTTCCATAAGATACGTAGGAAAGCACAAATCAAAATTAATTATATATGTAGGAAAACACAGGTGCACTTCTGAGGGATTTCTAACACCACAAAGAAGCCAATACTATCATCTCTAAATCCACACACATAAGCTCATCTCAAGAGGAATGTCTGACACTACTAAAACATTTAAATAATTTTTATAAACAGAAAATTAGTTTTCCTTGCAACAAATATCAGTTATATGTTATATGTAGGCAGCTCCACTAGCCTTGTTTAGAAATTAGTAATTTTAAAAATGTAAAACTTTTCCATTTTATTTTATTTATTTTTTATTTATGATAGTCACACAGAGAGAGAGAGAGAGGCAGAGACACAGGCAGAGGGAGAAGCAGTCTCCATGCACCGGGAGCCCGATGTGGGATTCGATTCCGGGTCTCCAGGATCGCGCCCTGGGTCAAAGGCAGGCGCCAAACCGCTGAGCCACCCAGGGATCCCAAACTTCTCCATTTTAAACAACTCATTTCAAGTGACACATCTCCTTTGCTCCTCTTTTATCACTTTTTTTTTTTTACAGTCTCAATGCATTTCTTGGCTTCTCTAAACCACTGTTAAGAATTCACTGACAGAGATGCGTAGAGATTAAATTGAGTATGTAAGAAATTTTTTTTTTTTTGGAGATTATGCTACTTTATCAATATTTAAACAGGTAAGACCAGCATCATATTTGAAAATATATGGATAGATTTCTGAAACATATATACCTCAGTCAGTCCAACCTTAAGCTTAAGAAAGTATTTTCCACTAGATATGCAAATATCCTAATGAGGGACAACAATTTAGATATGCGGTAAAGGAGGGGAAGGACAGCTTACCTCAGATATCTTCTGGTGAGAAGGCAAATAAAAGTCTGGTAGGGTCTAGGAAGATGTGATACGTTCTACAGTCACCAAAAGGAAGAAACAGCTGGTTCTGAATGGGTGTCCTAGCAAAAACTAGTCTATCAACTAAAGTCCTTAAAAGTAAAGGAAGGGAATGAAGTCCACTTTGGGAGATTTCTTTTTCTTTCTTGGTGTTTACTATACTGACAGATCTAAGATTCCCCACAGTGATGCACCCAGTAAGGGTCTCATTTGCCCTTATTTATTTTTCTTGTTAGGTGAATTAGGCACAAACCTGATGTATTGATTGGCCTGTGTGCGAAGAAGTAATGGGTCAATGGACAGAAAGTTACGCATTGTGAAAGGAGAGAGGAAAACTTCTGCAACTGTCCTGAAGTGAGTCAAAATGATAAAAAGTCGAAAGTATTTAGATATTATCCTAGAATGGGTAGATGATGACTTTAAGTTTTAAAAGACTACCAACGTGTTTGCATTAAACTTCTGAAGGTACCTCACTGAAGGAGTCCGAAAGTTATTATGAGAAGATCATGCCTCACTTCAAACGAATCTAAAGAGTTATTGTAAGGGTTATGAAAACGGCCCCCAATTTTTATTTGCTATAATAAGCCCACCCATCTTTTTACAGCCTAGTTCAACTGGAACATTTTTGAATATGTTGGGTTTGCATATTAAGCACACCACTTAATTAAACATCCCAAGTACATGTGGGTGATTGGAACAGTTCTTAGCATAATATCATCCCAATTCTTTTTTCACTAAATGTGAATTAGAAAAAAAACCAGTCACAACCCGTAGGTGAGACTAACAGTGAAAAACATTATTTCCTTGTTAACAGGCCCTGCCAAACTACTGGTTCATAGATCCCTCCATTCTTTGCTTAAAACTGGAAGACAAAGGAAGTCCTGACCACTAGTCCCTGGCAATAAAGGGTGGAGGTGGGGGGGGGGGGGGCGGGGAGAAAAAGTAACTCTGTTGGGATTAACTATGTGTATAATAAATGCAAAACAAGTTTTCAAGTTATACTATGCGCTCCTGTCTCAACCAACATTTGATGCGAAATACTGTGTTGCACATGCTCGGGTTTTTCTGTTCACTTCTTTCCCCTCCACGCTATCTACGTCTACAGTTTATTTTAACATGAGACCCTAGCGTCTTGCATCTCCAGCCTCGGTCCAAACTCAAGCCCTGGTAACACGTATAATGTCTATCATTAAAATAGCCTCGCAAAGGCTTCCTGGTCTTATGGTACTAAAAAGAACTGACAATGAATTGAGTGGTATTTGTAGGCTTTTCATCAAGTACTGGGCAGGAGTATTGAAAGAGATCTGGGATGGACGGGGCATATTGCTAGTTAATGCAATCTTCTAGCAGCAAGGAAATAGTGTGAGGGGAGCAACAGAAGGATGGGCCCGGTGCAATACCAGGCACCGAGATTACTTCTCATCATGATTCATCACTCCTTAGTTTCTATCACAGCTCCGGCCATTAGTTTCAATTTAGCGTCCTTTAATTCCTTTGATGAGC